>NC_140333.1:377446-422525 GCF_964211825.1 Aythya ferina
GGGGGATTTGAGGGAATTTGGGGGTTTTGGGGGGATTTGGGGATTTGAGGGGATTTGGGGTTTGGAGGGGTTTTGGGGGATTTGGGGGTTTTTGGGGTTTGGGGGGGATTTGGGGGTTTGGGGGAGTTTGGGGGGGTTTGGGGTTTGGGGGGGTTTATGGGGGTTGGGGGGGTTTGGGGGAATTTGGGGTTTGGGGGGGATTTGGGGGTTTGGGGGAGTTTGGGGGGTTTGGGGGATTTGAGGGGATTTGGGGTTTGGGGGGGATTTGGGGGGTTTTGGGGGTTTGGGGCGGTTGGGGGGGTTTGGGGGTTGGGGGGGGTTTGGGGGGATTTGGGGGGATTTGGGGTTTGGGGGGGATTTGGGGTTTTGGGGGGATTTGGGGGTTTTGGGGGAATTTGGGGTTTTGGGGGGATTTGGGGGTTTGGGGGGATTTGGGGGGTTTGGGGATTTTGGGGGGTTTTGGGGTTTGGGGGGATTTGGGGGTTTGGGGGAGTTGGGGGGGATTTGGGGATTTGGGGGTTTTGGGGGATTTGGGGTTTTGGGGGGGTTTATGGGGTTGGGGGGGGTTGGGGGGGTTTGAGGGTTTGGGGGGGGTTTGGGGGGATTTGGGGGGATTTGGGGGTTTTGGGGGATTTTAGGGGGTTTTCGGGGGTTTGGGGGGGTTGGGGGGGGTTTATGGGGTTGGGGGGGGATTTGGGGGGTTGGGGGGGTTTGGGGGTTTTGGGGGATTTTGGGGGATTTGGGGTTTGGGGGGGATTTGGGGTTTTGGGGGGGTTTATGGGGTTGGGGGGGTTTGGGGGGATTTGGGGGTTTTGGGGGGTTTGGGGGGGATTTGGGGTTTTGGGGGGATTTGGGGTTTTAGGGGATTTGGGGGGGTTTATGGGGTTGGGGGGGGTTATGGGGTTGGAGGGGTTTATGGGGTTGGGGGGGATTTGGGGTTTTGGGGGGATTTGAGGGGATTTGGGGGTTCAGGGGGGATTTGGGGGTTTTGGGGGATTTGGGGGGTTTGGGGGGGATTTGGGGGTTTGGGGGGTTTTGGGGGGGTTGGGGGGGGTTTATGGGGTTGGGGGGGTTTGGGGTTTGGGGGGGGGTTTGGGGGGATTTGGGGGTTTTGGGGGGGTTTATGGGGGTTGGGGGGGTTGGGGGAATTTGGGGTTTGGGGGGGATTTGGGGTTTGGGGGGGATTTGGGGTTTGGGGGTGATTTGGGGGAATTTGGGGGGATTTGGGGTTTTTGGGGTTTGGGGGGGATTTGGGGGTTTTGGGGGACTTTGGGGTTTGGGGGGATTTGAGGGGATTTGGGTTTTGGGGGAAATTTGGGATTTTGGGGGAATTTGGGGTTTGGGGGGAATTTGGGGGTTTTGGGGGAATTTGGGGTTTTGGGGGGGATTTGGGGTTTGGGGGGGATTTGGGGGGTTTTGGGGGTTTTGGGGGTTTTATGGGGTTGGGGGGGATTTGGGGTTTTGGGGGGATTTGAGGAGATTTGGGGTTTTGGGGGATTTGGGGGTTTGGGGGGGATTTGGGGGTTTTGGGGGAGTTTGGGGTTTTGGGGGGATTTGGGGGTTTGGGGGAGTTTGGGGGGTTTGGGGTTTTTGGGGTTTGGGGGGGATTTGGGGGTTTTGGGGGAATTTGGGGTTTTGGGGGGATTTGGGGGTTTGGGGGATTTGAGGGGATTTGGGGGTTTGGGGGAGTTTGGGGGGATTTGGGGTTTTTGGGGTTTGGGGGGGATTTGGGGGTTTGGGGGGGATTTGGGGTTTTTGGGTTTTTTGGGTTTGGGGGGGATTTGGGGGTTTGGGGGGGTTTTGGGGGGTTGGGGGGGTTTGGGGTTTGGGGGGGGTTTGGGGGATTTGGGGTTTTTGGGGTTTGGGGGGGATTTGGGGTTTGGGGGGATTTGAGGGGGATTTGGGGTTTTGGGGAAATTT
Organism: Aythya ferina; assembly: GCF_964211825.1. Taxonomy (NCBI): domain Eukaryota; kingdom Metazoa; phylum Chordata; class Aves; order Anseriformes; family Anatidae; genus Aythya; species Aythya ferina. The sequence goes on from NC_140333.1 coordinate 379,367, forward strand.
GGGAGTTTTGGAGAATTTGGGGGATTGGGGGTTTTGGGGTTTTTGTGGGGTTTTGGGGTTTGGGGGAGGATTTGGGGGATTTTGGGGGATTTGGGGTTTTTTTGGGGTTTGGTTGTGTCTTTTGGCCTCTCCATTTTTGCCAATTTCCCCCTTCCCCCTATTTCTTTTCCCACCTTTTCCACCTCGGTTCATTTTTATCGTTTCCTCCCTCATTTTTTTTTGTTTTTTTGTGTGTTTTTTTTTTTACCATTTTTCCGCCTTTTCACCCCAAAACCAAAAAAACCCTCTAAAACCCCCAAAAAACCCTCTAAAAACCCCCAAAAAAGTTAAAAACCCCCCAAACCTTCTAAAACCCCCCAAACCCTCTAAGACCCTTCCAAAAAAATCAAAAAAAATCCAAAAAACTTCTAAACACTGCCAAAAAACGGTAAAAAAAAGGCAAAAAATGGTAAAAAAAGGGCAAAAAACGGTAAAAAAAGGACAAAAAAGGGCTAAAAACGGCTAAAACCCCCCAAACCCTCTAAGACCCCCTGAAAAAAATCAAAAAAAATCCAAAAAACTTCTAAAAACCGCCAAAAAACGCTAAAAAAAAGGCCAAAAATGGTAAAAAAAAAAGGCCAAAAATGGTAAAAAAAAAAGGCAAAAAACGGTAAAAAAAGGGCAAAAAATGGTAAAAAAAGGGCAAAAAAGGGCTAAAAACGGCTAAAACCCCCCAAACCCTCTAAGACCCCCTGAAAAAACTCAAAAAAAAACCAAAAAACTTCTAAAAACCGCCAAAAAACGCTAAAAAAAAAGGCAAAAAACGGTAAAAAAAGGGCAAAAAATGGTAAAAAAAGGGCAAAAAAGGGCTAAAAACGGCTAAAACCCCCCAAACCCTCTAAGACCCCCTGAAAAAACTCAAAAAAAAATCCAAAAAACTTCTAAACACTGCCAAAAAACGGTAAAAAAAAGGCAAAAAACGGTAAAAAAAGGCAAAAAATGGTAAAAAAACGCCAAAAAACGCTAAAAAAAAGGCAAAAAACCGTAAAAAAAAGGCCAAAAATGGTAAAAAAAAGGGCAAAAAAGGGCTAAAAACAGCTAAAACCCCCCAAACCCTCTAAGACCCCCTGAAAAAACTCAAAAAAAATCCAAAAAACTTCTAAAAACCGCCAAAAAACGCTAAAAAAAGGCAAAAAATGGTAAAAAAAAAAGGCAAAAAATGGTAAAAAACCGCCAAAAAACGCTAAAAAAAGGCAAAAAACGGTAAAAAAAAGGCAAAAAATGGTAAAAAAAGGGCTAAAAACGGCTAAAACCGCCCAAACCCTCTAAGACCCCCTGAAAAAAATCAAAAAAAATTCAAAAAACTTCTAAAAACCTCCAAAAAAACGCTAAAAAAAAGGCCAAAAACGCTAAAAAAAAGGCAAAAAAACGGTAAAAAAAGGGCAAAAAAGGGCTAAAAACGGCTAAAACCCCCCAAACCCTCTAAGACCCCCTGAAAAAACTCAAAAAAAAACAAAAAACTTCTAAAAACCGCCAAAAAACGCTAAAAAAAAGGCAAAAAACGGTAAAAAAAAAGGCAAAAAATGGTAAAAAAAGGCAAAAAATGGTAAAAAAAAGGCAGAAAATGGTAAAAAAAAGGCAAAAAAGGGTAAAAAAAAGGCAAAAAATGGTAAAAAAAGGGCTAAAAACGGCTAAAACCCCCCAAACCCTCTAAGACCCCCTGAAAAAAATCAGAAAAAATCCAAAAAACTTCTAAAAACCGCCAAAAAACGCTAAAAAAAGGCAAAAAATGGTAAAAAAAAGGGCAAAAAATGGAAAAAAAAAAGGCAAAAAATGGTAAAAGAAGGGCAAAAAAGGGCTAAAAACGGCTAAAACCCCCCAAACCCTCTAAGACCCCCTGAAAAAAATCAAAAAAAATCCAAAAAACTTCTAAACACCGCCAAAAAACGCTAAAAAAAAGGCAAAAAATGGTAAAAAAAAAGGCAAAAAATGGTAAAAAAAAAGGCAAAAAATGGTAAAAAAAGGGCAAAAAACGGCTAAAAACGGCTAAAACCCCCCAAACCCTCTAAGACCCCCTGAAAAAACTCAAAAAAAGTCCAAAAAACTTCTAAAAACCGCCAAAAAACGCTAAAAAAAAGGCAAAAAATGGTAAAAAAAAGGCAAAAAATGGTAAAAAAAAGGCAAAAAATGGTAAAAAAGGGCAAAAACCGGCAAAAAACGGCTCAAAACCCGAAAATCTTCTTTTTCAGGGCGAATCCAAGCGCATCACCCTGGTCCTGCAGCAGCCCCCCGCCCCCGGGGGCGGCTCGGGGGGTCCCCAGCCCCCCGGCGCCCCCCCGGGCCACCGCCACCTCCTTTTGGGCAACCTCCCCGGCAAACTGGTGCTGCAGGGCAACCAACTGGCGGCACTGGGCCAGGCCAAGGGGGCTCCCGGGCAGCCCCCCAAGGTGGTCACCATCCAGCTGCAGGTCCAGCAGCCCCCCCAGCCCCCCCCCCAAACCCCGGGACCCCCCGGGACCCCCTCGGCCGCCCCCCCAAAAATCCAGCTCCTCCAGCAGCCGCTTACTGGGGGGGCTGGGGGGGGAACTGGGGGGACTGGGGGAGGAGCGGTGGCGGTGGTGCCGCAGGTGGTGGGGGGCGCGGGGCAGAGGCTGACGGTGCCCCTCAAGGTGGTGCTGCAGCCGCAGGTGAGTTTTTGGGGGAAAAAAAGGAGATTTTGGGGTTTTGGGGTGGGATGAGGGATTTCAGGGGGTTTTGGGGAAAAACGGGCGGTTTTGGGGTGGTTTTGGGGCAGGAGGAGGCGTTTTGAGGGTGGGGGCGCGGGGCAGAGGCTGACGGTGCGCCCCAAGGTGGTGCTGCAGCCGCAGGTGAGTGTTTTGGGGGAAAAAAAGGAGGTTTTGGGGTTTTGGGGTGAAATGAGGGATTTCGGGGGGTTTTGGGGGAAAAATGGGGGGTTTCGGGGTGGTTTTGGGGGGGTTTTGGGGAAGGAGAGTGGAGTTGGGGGGTTTTGGGGTGGGATGGGCATCGTTGGGTGGTTTTGGGGTGGGATGAGGGGTTTTGGGGGTTTTGGGGTGGGATGAGGGGTTTTGGGGGGTTTTGGGGTAGGAGGAGGGATTTTGGGGTGGTTTTGGGGGAAAAAGAGTGGTTTTGGGTAGGATGAGCGCAGTTGGGTCGTTTTTGGGTCGGATGAGTATCGTTGAGTTGTTTTGGGGTGGGATGAGCATTTTTGGGTGGTTTTGGGGTCACATGAGGGATTTGGGGCGTTTTGGGGTAGAACGATGGGTTTCGGGGGTTTTGGGGCGGGAGGAGGGGTTTTGGGGTGGTTTTTGGGGAAAAAGAGTGGTTTTGGGGTGGGATAGGCATCGTTGGGTGGTTTTGGGGTGGAAAGGAGTGAATTTGGGTTGGTTTTGGGTAGAGACGAGCAGATTTGGGTTGGTTTTGGGTCGAGAAGAGCACATTTTGGTTGGTTTTGGGTCAAGATGAGCATATTTGGGTTGGTTTTGGGTCGAGAAGAGCACATTTTGGTTGGTTTTGGGTGCGATAAATGCAGTTGGGTTGTTTTTGGGGTGGAGAAGAGCACATTTGGGTTGGTTTTGGGTGGAGATGAGCATATTTGGGTTGGTTTTGGGTAGAGAAGAGCTTGTTTGGGTTGGTTTTGGGTCAAGAAAAGCACGTTTTGGTTGGTTTTGGGTAGAAAAGATCACGTTTTGGGTGCGATAACCGCCGTTGGGTTGTTTTTGGGGTGGAGAAGAGCATATTTGGGTTGGTTTTGGGTAGAGACGAGCATGTTTGGGTTAGTTTTGGGTAGAGATGGGTGAATTTGGGTTGGTTTTGGGTGCGATAAATGCAGTTGGGTTGGTTTTGGGTGGAGAAGAGCACATTTTGGGTTGGTTTTGGGTGCGATAACTGCCGTTGGGTTTTTTTTGGGGTGGAGAAGAGCACATTTGGGTTGGTTTTGGGTAGAGAAGAGCACATTTGGGTTAGTTTTGGGTAGAGAAAAGCACATTTTGGTTGGTTTTGGGTGGAGAAGATCACGTTTTGGGTGCGATAACCGCCGTTGGGTCATTTTTGGGGCGAAAAAGACCACGTTTGGGCCACCCTCGGTGGCGAGCCTCCATTTTTGGGGTCGTTCTCCCCCCTCTCTGCAGGCCGGCTCGTCCCAGGGCGGCTCGGCGGGCTTGTCGGTGGTCAAAGTCCTGAGCAGCACCGAGGTGGCCGCCTTGGCCGGCCCCCCGGGCTCGCGGGGGGCCTCGGAGGAGAGCCGCAAGCTGGAGCACCAGAAGAAGCAGGAGAAGGCCAACCGCATCGTGGCCGAGGCCATCGCCCGCGCCCGGGCCCGCGGCGAGCAGAACATCCCCCGGGTGCTCAACGAGGACGAGCTGCCCAGCGTGAGGCCCGAGGAGGAGGGCGAGCGCAAGCGGCGGAGGAAGGGGGCCGGCGAGCGCGGCGGCCCCAAGGAGGAGCGGCCCCGCAAGGGGAAGGGGCAGGGGGGCTCCGGGAAGAGCAAGGGGCGCAGCAAACCCAGGTGAGGGGCCGTCCTTGACTTTTGTGGCCATGTTTGGTCTTTGTGGTGGTCATCGTTGACTTTTTCGGCCATATTTGGTCTTCAGATTGGCCATCGTTGACTTTTTTGGCCATTGTTGGTCTTCATGTTGGCCATCGTTGACCCTTTTTGGCCAACATTGGTCTTCATGTTGGCCATTGTTGACTTTTTTGGCCATCGTTGGTCTTTGTGGTGGCCGTCGTTGACTTTTTTGGCCACGTTTGGTCTTCGTGATGGCCATTGTTGACTTTTTTGGCCATCGTTGGTCTTCGTGGTGGTCGTCGTTGACTTTTTTGGCCATATTTGGTCTTCGTGGTGGCCATCGTTGACTTTTTTGCCCATCTTTGGTCTTCCTGTTGGCCATCGTTGACTTTTTTGGCCATATTTGGTCTTTGTGGTGGCCATCGTTGACTTTTTTGGCCATTATTGGTCTTCATGTTGGCCATTGTTGACTTTTTTGGCCATATTTGGTCTTCATGTTGGCCATCGTTGACCCTTTTTGGCCATTATTGGTCTTCATGTTGGCCATCGTTGACCTTTTTCATCATCATTGGTCTTCATGTTGGCCATCGTTGACTTTTTTGGCCATCGTTGGTCTTCATGTTGGCCATCGTTGACTTTTTTGGCCATCGTTGGTCTTCATGTTGGCCATCGTTGACTTTTTTGGCCATTATTGGTCTTCGTGGTGGCCATCGTTGACTTTTTTGGCCATATTTGATCTTTGTGGTGGCCATCGTTGACTTTTTTGGCCATTGTTGGTCTTCATGTTGGCCATTGTTGACTTTTTTGGCCATCGTTGGTCTTCGTGGTGGCCATCATTGGTCTTTGTGATGACCATTGTTGACTTTTTTGGCCATATTTGGTCTTCAGGTTGGCCATCGTTGACTTTTTTGGCCATCGTTGGTCTTCGTGTTGGCCATCGTTGACTTTTTTGGCCATATTTGGTCTTCTTGGTGGCCATCGTTGACCTTTTTGGCCAACGTTGGTCTTCATGTTGGCCATCGTTGACCCTTTTTGGCCATCGTTGGTCTTCATGTTGGCCATCGTTGACCCTTTTTGGCCATCGTTGGCCATCATCATGTCCATGGTTGACCCTCATGGCCAACGTTGGCCATCAGCGTTGACTCCAACGTCAGTTTTGTTGCGCCATCGACATTTTTGCCCTTTTTCACCCCAACTTTTGCCCTCTTCCACCCCAAATTTTGCCCTTTTTCACCCCAAATTTTACCCTCGTTGCCCCCCCCCTTGACTCACCCCCACCCTTAACCTCTTTTGCCGCAATCTCACCGCCGCCGCCCCGATTCTTGCCGTTTTCACCCCAAACCTTCTCCGGGGGGGGGTCGCCCCTAGGGGGGCGAGCCCCCCACCCCTATCCCCCTAACCCTGTCCCCCCCTAACCCCCCCCCCCAGCACCATCACCCCGGTGGTGGGCAAGAAGCGGAAGCGCAACGCCTCCTCCGACAACTCCGACGCCGAGGTGATGCCGGCGCAGTCGCCGCGCGAGGAAGAGGAGGCCAGCGTGCAGGTCTGGGGATGAAGGCCACGGTTTTGGGGGGGTCTCCACGAGGGTGCGGACCCCCCCTTCACGTTTTTACCCCCCCCCAAACCCCGTAGAAGCGGCGCTCCAACCGGCAGGTGAAGCGCAAGAAGTACACGGAGGATTTGGACATCAAAATCACCGACGATGAGGAGGACGAAGAGCTCGACGTCACCGGGCCCCCCCGCCCCGAGCAGCCCCCCGCCCCGCAGCCCCCCGCCCCGGAACCGGAGCCCGAGGGCGAGACGTTGCCCTCCATGCAGTTTTTTGTGGTGGGGGGTCTTTTTTTTTCCCCCCGGGTCTTCGCGCGGCGTTTTGCCCTTTCTCTTCCTTTTGGACGGGCTCTTCATCTTCGCCTCTTGCCTCGCAGGAGAACCCCAGCGAGGAGGACGCGGCCATCGTGGACAAGGTCCTCTCCATGCGGGTGGTCAAGAAGGAGGTGAGAAACCCCCCAAAAAGATAAAAAAAGGCAAAAGAAATGAATTTTGGCCAACGTTGACGCTCCCGCCTTGCTCCCCGCAGCTCCCGTCGGGGCAGTTTACGGAATCCGAAGAGTTTTTCGTCAAATATAAGAATTAGTAAGTGGCCGGCCAAGATGGCGGGGGGTGAGGGTGGGGGTCCTCCATCCTAAGAGGAGTTTTTTTGGCCCAAAGAAGAGTTTTTTGGCCCAAATAAGAGCTTTTTTGGCCCAAAGAACAGTTTTTTAGCCCAAATAAGAGGTTTTTTTGGCCCAAAGAAGAGTTTTTTGGCCCAAAGAAGACTTTTTTTTGTCCCAACGAAGAGTTTTTTGGCCCAAAGAAGAGTTTTTTTGGCCCAAAGAAGAGTTTTTTTGGCCCAAAGAAGAGTTTTTTGGCCCAAAGAAGAGGTTTTTTTGGCCCAAAGAAGAGTTTTTTGGCTCAAAGAAGAGTTTTTTGGCCCAACGAAGAGTTTTTTTTCCCAACGAAGAGTTTTTTGGCCAAAAAAAGAGTTTTTTTTGGCCCAAAGAAGAGTTTTTCTGGCCCAAAGAAGAGTTTTTTTTGGCCCAAAGAATGGGTTTTTGGCCCAACGAAGAGTTTTTTTGGGCCAAAGAAGGGGTTTTTGGCCCAACGAAGAGTTTTTTTGGCCCAAAGAAGAGGTTTTTTGTCCCAACGAAGAGTTTTTTTGTCCCAACGAAGAGTTTTTTGTCCCAACGAAGAGTTTTTTTGTCCCTACGAAGAGTTTTTTTGTCCCAACGAAGAGTTTTTTTGTCCCAACGAAGAGTTTTTTTGTCCCTACGAAGAGTTTTTTTGGCCCGAAGAAGAGTTTTTTTGTCCCAACAAAGAGTTTTTTTGACCCAACAAAGAGTTTTTTTGACCCAACAAAGAGTTTTTTTGTCCCAATGAAGAATTTTTTGGCCCAAAGAAGAGTTTTTTGTCCCAACGAAGAGTTTTTTTGGCCCAACGAAGAGTTTTTTTGGCCCAACGAAGAGTTTTTTTGGCCCAAAGAAGAGTTTTTTTGGCCCAAAGAAGAGTTTTTTTGTCCCAACGAAGAGTTTTTTGTCCCAACGAAGAGTTTTTTGTCCCAACGAAGAATTTTTTGTCCCAACGAAGAGTTTTTTTAGCCCAACAAAGAGTTTTTTTGGCCCAAAGAAGAGGTTTTTTTGGCCCAAAGAAGAGTTTCTTGGCTCAAATGAGTTTTTTTTGGCCCAACAAAGAGTTTTTTGGCCCAAAGAAGAGTTTTTTTGGCCCAAAGAAGAGTTTCTTTGGGCCAAAGAAGGGGTTTTTGGCCCAACAAAGAGTTTTTTTGGGCCAAAGAAGGGGTTTTTGTCCCAACGAAGAGATTTTTTGGCCCAAAGAAGAGTTTTTTTGCCCCAACGAAGAGTTTTTTTGGCCCGAAGAAGAGTTTTTTTGGCCCAAAGAAGACTTTTTTGTCCCAAAGAAGAGTTTTTTTGTCCCAACGAAGAGTTTTTTGGCCCAACAAAGAGTTTTTTTGGCCCGAAGAAGAGGTTTTTTGTCCCAACGAGGAGTTTTTTTGTCCCAACGAAGAGGTTTTTTGCCCAAATAAGAGTTTTTTGGCCCAAAATGGCTTCGTGGAAGGGTTATGGGTGTTTTTTTTTGTAATTTCACGTGGATTTTGATGTTTTTCCTGCCCCGTGTAGCTCCTACCTGCACTGCGAGTGGGCCACCATCGACCAGCTGGAGAAGGACAAGAGGATCCACCAGAAGCTCAAGCGCTTCAAGACGAAGATGACCCAGATGCGACACTTCTTCCACGAGGTGCCCGCTTTTGGGGGCAAATGGGACGATTTTGGGGCTCGGGGATGAGTTTTTTTGGCAGATTCTCACCTTTCAAGAGGTTTTTTGGGGATTTTTTGCATTTCGCCACCTCTTTTTTCTAAAATAATTAAAAAATTGGGTGCAGAGGGGACATTTTTGGGCTTGCGGTTGAGTTCTTTGGGCAGATTCTCGCCTTTTAAGAGTTTTTTTGGGGATTTTTTGCATCTCACCACCTCTTTTTTCTAAAATAATAAAGGATTGGGAACAGAGAGGAAATATTTGGGCTCAGGGATGAGTTTTTTAGGCGATTCTCATCTTTCAATAGTTTTTTTTAGGGATTTTTTGCATCCCACCACCTCTTTTTTCTAAAATAATTAAAAAATTGGGTGCAGAAGGGACATTTTGGGGGTTGGGGTTGAGTTTTTTGGGTGGATTCTCACCTTTCAAGAGTTTTTTTTGGGATTTTTTGTATCTCACCACCTCTTTTTTCTAAAATAAGAAAAGAATTGGGAACAGAGGGGACATTTTGGGGCTCGGGGATGAGTTTTTTGGGGGGATTCTCACCTCTCAAGAGGTTTTTTTAGGGATTTTTTGCATCTCACCACCATTTTTTTCTAAAATAATGAAGGATCGGGAACAGAGAAGACATTTTGGGGAATAGAGGATGAATTTTTTGGGCAGATTCTCACCTTTTAAGAGTTTTTTTTGGGATTTTTTGCATCTCACCCCCTCTTTTTTCTAAAATAATGAAGGATTGGGAACAGAGAGGACGTTTTGGGGCTCGGCGATGAGTTTTTTTGGCAGATTCTCACCTTTCAAGAGGTTTTTTGGGGATTCTTTGCATCTCACCACCTCTTTTTTCTAAAATAATGAAGGATTGGGAACAGAGATGACATTTTGGGGCTCGGCGATGAGTTTTTTTGGGCAGATTCTCACCTTTTAAGAGTTTTTTTTGGGATTTTTTGCATCTCACCACCTCTTTTTACTAAAATAATAAAGGATTGGGAACAGAGGGGACATTTTGGGGCTCAGGGATGATTTTTTTTGGCAGATTCTCACCTTTCAATAGTTTTTTTGGGAATTTTTTGCATCTCACCACCATTTTTTTTTTAAATAATGAAGGATTGGGAGCAGAGAGGACATTTTGGGGAATAGAGGATGAATTTTTTGGGAGGATTCTCACCTTTCAAGAGGTTTTTTGGTTTTTTTTTGCATCTCACCACCTCTTTTTACTAAAATAATGAAAGAACTGGAAACAGAGGGAACATTTTGGAGGATAAAGGATGATTTTTAACGGGATTCTCACCTCTCAAGAGGTTTTTTGGGGGAAATCCTTGCCTCTCACCCCATTTTTTTCCCCAAATCAATTAAAAACCAAGGACGAGGAGCCTTTCAACCCCGACTACGTGGAGGTGGACCGCATCCTGGACGAGTCGCACAGCGTCGACAAGGACAACGGCGAGGTGAGTGGGGAAAGAAAGGAGGGGAAACGAGGACCCCGACCCCATCAGGGACCCCCCAAACCCCCCCAAATTTTTTTGGGGTTCCTCCTCCAGCCCGTGGTCTACTACCTGGTGAAGTGGTGCTCCCTGCCCTACGAGGACAGCACCTGGGAGCTGAAGGAGGACGTGGACGAGGGCAAAATTGGGGAATTTAAGCGCATCCAAGCCCGGCACCCCGAGCTCAAACGCCTGGTGAGCGCCCGAATTTCCTCCTCAGCACCCCAAATTGGTGGAATTCCCTCTTATCGTCTCAATTTTGGTTGTTTTTCGCCCCAAAATTGATAGCCACGTCCTCAAGCCGGCTCGTGGAAGAAGCTGGAGCTGTCGCACGAGTACAAGAACCACAACCAGTTGAGGGAGTATCAACTGGAAGGGGTCAACTGGTTGCTCTTCAACTGGTACAACAGGCGAGTTGACGGGGTGGGGGCGCGGAAATGGGGGCGGGATGGGGGAAATTGGGAAAGGATGGGGGAAGTTGGGAAAGGATGGGGGAAATTGGGTTGGGAGGGGGGAAATAATTGGGTTGGGATGAGGGAAATTGGGAAAGGATGGGGGAAATTGGGGCAGGATGGGGGAAATTGGGTCAGGATGAGGGAAAGAAATTGGGTCGGGATGGGGGAAATTGGGAAAGGATGGGGGAATTTGGGAAAGGATGGGGGAAATTGGGAAAGGATGGGGGAAATGGGGTCGGGATGGTGGAAATAAATTGGGTTGGGATGGGGAAAATTGGGGTGGGATGGGGGAGGTTTGGTCAAGATGGGGGAAATTGGGTCAGAATGGGGGAAATTGGGTCGGGATAGGGGAAATTGGGTAGGAATGGGGGAAATAATGGGGTCAGGATGGGGGAAATTGGGTCGGGATGGGGGAAATTGATAGGGAAGGGGGAAATAATTGGGTCGGGATGGCGAAACCGGGTCAAGATGGGGGAAATTGGGGCAGGATGGGGCAAATTGGGTCGGAATAGGGGAAATAATTGGGTCGGGATGGGAAAATGAGGTCAAGATGAGGGAAATTGGGTCGGGAAAGGGAAATAAATTGGGTTGGGATGGGGGAAATTGGGTCGGGAAAGGGGAAATAATTGGGTCGGGACCGGGAAAATTGAGTTGGGATGGGGGAAATTGGGTCGGGATGGGGCAAATTGGGTTGGGATGAGGCAAATTGGGTCGGGATAGGGGAAATAAATTGGGTCGGGATGAGGAAATTGGGTCAGGGTGGTGGAAATTTCGGTCAGAATGGGGAAATAATTGGGTCGGGATGGCGAAATTGGATCGGGATGGGGCAAATTGGGTCGGGACAGGGTAAATTGGGTCAGACTGGGGGAAATTGTGTCGGCGACCACCTTGGTGGGCTTTTGGCCCCCCGAGGGGCCACCAACCCTCCTCCTCCCCGCAGGCAGAACTGCATCCTGGCGGACGAGATGGGCTTGGGCAAGACGATCCAGTCCATCGCCTTCCTGCAGGAGGTCTACAACGTGGGCATCCGCGGCCCCTTCCTGGTCATCGCCCCCCTCTCCACCATCACCAACTGGGAGCGGGAGTTCAACACCTGGACGGGGATGAACAGCATCGTCTACCACGGCAGCCTGGCCTCGCGGCAGATGATCCAGCAGTACGAGATGTACTGCAAGGACTCGCGGGTACGGGGGGGTTTTGAGGGTTCTCCAGAAGCTTCCGTGGTGGAGGAGGAGCAGGGGAGGCTTTGAGGTTCTCCTGAAGCTCCTGGAGAACCTCTTGAGGTGGTTTTGAGGTTCTCCAAAAGCTCCCGTGGTGGAGGGAGGGATTTTAGGTCCTCCTAAATCACCTGGAGAACCTCCCAGGGGTGGTTTTTGGGTCCTCCAGAAGCTCCTGGAGATCTTCCCAAGGGTTTAAGGAGGTCGAGGATGACTTTTAGGTCTTCCAGAAGCTCCTGGAGAACCTCCTGAGGTGGTTTTGGGGTTCTCCAGAAGCTCCCGTGGTGGAGGGAGAGAGTTTAGGTCTTCCTAAATCACCTGGAGAACCTCCCAGGGGTGGTTTTCGGGTCCTCCAGAAGCTCCTGGAGATCTTCCCAAGGGTTTAAGGAGGTCGAGGGTGACTTTGAGCTCCTCCAAAAGCCCCTAAATCACCTGGAGAACCTCCTGAGGTGGTTTTTAGCTCCTCCAAAAGCTCTTGGAGATCTTCCCAAGGGTTTTAGGAGGTTGAAGTTGACTTTGAGCTCCTCCAAAAGGTCCTAAATCACCTGGAGAACCTCCCAAGGGTGGTTTTTAGCTCCTCCAAAAGCTCTTGGAGATCTTCCCAAGGGTTTTAGGAGGTCGAGGATGACTTTGAGCTCCTCCAAAATCCCCCGGAGACCCTCCCGAGGCCGAAGAGAGGTGTCCGGAGCCTTCCTCCCACCCTTTTTCAGGGCCGCCTGATCCCGGGGGCCTACAAATTCGACGCCCTGATCACCACCTTCGAGATGATCCTCTCCGACTGCCCCGAGCTGCGGGAGATCGAGTGGCGCTGCGTCATCATCGACGAGGCCCACCGCCTCAAGAACCGCAACTGCAAGCTCCTCGACAGCCTCAAGCACATGGACCTGGTGAGGGACAGCAGAAAGCTTCTCGGGGGGGACCCGAATCGGTCCCTTTTCCCCTCCTCGGGTCGATTTTGGGTGCCCTGGAGGGGTTTTGGGGGTTGGACGGAGGCGGTTGGGTTCGTCCCGCGCGGCCCGAGGTGGTTTTGGAGGTGTTTTGGGGGTTTTTGGTTGGGTTTGGAGGTGTTCGGGTTGACTTTGTGGTCCTTGGGGGTGGTCCTGGAGGTGTTTTTGGGGTTTTCGTTGGGGCCTGAAGATGTTTTGGGGGTTTTTGGTTGAGTTTAGAGGTGTTTGGGTTGACTTTGTGGACCTTGGGGGTGATCCTGAAGATGTTTTGGGGGTTTTCGTTGGGTTTTGAGATGTTTGGGTTGACCTTGTGGACCTTAGGGGTGGTTCTGGAGATGTTTTTTGGGTTTTTGGTTGAGTTTGGTTGAGTTTGGAGATGCTTGAGTTGACCTTGTGTCCCTTGGAGATGGTCCTTAACGTGTTTTTGGGGTTTTTGTTGGGTCCTGAAGATGTTTTTGGGGTTTTTGTTGGGTTTGGAGGTGTTTGGGTTGACCTTGTGGACCTTGGGGGTGGTCCTGAAGATGATTTTGGGGTTTTTGTTGGGTTTGGAGGTGTTTGGGTTGACCTTGTGGACCTTGGGGGTGGTCCTGAAGGTGTTTTGGGGGTTTTTGTTGGGTCCTGAAGATGTTTTTGGGGGTTTTGGTTGAGTTTGGAGGTGTTTGGGTTGACTTTGTGGACCTTGGGGGTGATCCTGGAGGTGTTTTTGGGGTTTTTGGTTGGTTTTGGAGGTGTTTGGGTTGACCTTGTGGACCTTGGGGGTGTTTCTGAAGATGTTTTTGGGGTTTTCGTTGAGGCCTGAAGATGTTTTGGGGGTTTTTGGTTGGGTTTGGAGGTGTTTGGGTTGACCTTGTGGACCTTGGGGTTGGTTCTGGAGGTGTTTTGGGGCTTTTTGTTGGGTTTGGAGGTGTTTGGGTTGACCTTGTGGCCTTTGGGGATGGTCCTGAAGATGTTTTTGGGGTTTTTGTTGGGTTTGGAGGTGTTTGGGTTGACTTTGTGGACCTTGGGGATCATCCTGAAGATGTTTTGGGGGTTTTCGTTGGGTTTTGAGATGTTTGGGTTGACCTTGTGGACCTTAGGGGTGGTCCTGGAGGTGTTTTTGGGTTTTTGGTTGAGTTTGGTTGAGTTTGGAGATGCTTGAGTTGACCTTGTGTCCCTTGGAGATGGTCCTTAACGTGTTTTTGGGGTTTTTGTTGGGTTTGGAGGTGTTTGGGTTGACTTTCTGTCCCTTGGGGATCATCCTGAAGGTGTTTTGGGGGTTTTCGTTGGGTTTTGAGATGTTTGGGTTGACCTTGTGTCCATTTTAGATGGTCCTGAAGATTTTTTGGGGATTTTGGTTGAGTTTGGAGATCTTTGGGTTGATCCCACATCCCTTGGAGACGATCCTGAAGATATTTTTGGGATTTTTGGTTGAGTTTGGAGACATTTGGGTTGATCCCACATCCCTTGGCGTGATCCTGAAGCTATTTTTGGCCCTTTTTGATCAAATTTGGAGATCTTTACGCTCCACCCACACATCCCACCCGCGTACCTCCACACGGGGGGCCACCCCTCCGTCCCCCCATGATCTTGGTGACCTCCCCCCGTCCCCCCCTAACCTTTTTTCCCCCCTGGGCAGGAGCACAAGGTCCTGCTGACGGGCACCCCGCTGCAGAACACGGTGGAGGAGCTCTTCAGCCTCCTGCACTTTTTGGAGCCCTCCCAATTCCCATCCGAGGCCGAGTTCCTCAAGGACTTCGGCGACCTCAAGACGGAGGAGCAGGTGAGGAGGAAGAGGATGAAGAGGAGGAGGATGAAGGAGAAGACCTCAGCCCTTCAGGTGACCGCGAGGGTTGGGTTCTCCTCTTGGTGGCTCCCCAAATTTAGGTGCAGAAGCTCCAGGCCATCCTCAAGCCCATGATGCTGCGGCGGTTGAAGGAGGACGTGGAGAAGAACCTGGCCCCCAAGCAGGAGACCATCATCGAGGTGGAGCTGACCAACATCCAGAAAAAATACTACCGGGCCATCCTGGAGAAGAATTTCTCCTTCCTCTCCAAGGGGGCCGGCCACACCAACATGCCCAACCTCCTCAACACCATGATGGAGCTGCGCAAGTGCTGCAACCACCCCTACCTCATCAACGGTGAGGAGAAGGGGGTGGGCAAAAAGTAGGGGCCTCGCGGGGCCCAAAACGGACGTTTTTAGGGTGAAAAATGCCTTGGGGGGTCAACCAGTTGGTTGGATTTGGGGTTTTCCTTCTCCTGGTTGGAATGGAGGAGGTTCTCCAAATCTTATAGGTTGGTGGCGATGACCCTAATTGGGATGTGGTTGGGTTGGGGGTCAAGTGATGCCACTGAATATCCCAAAATAGACATTTTTAGGGTGAAAAATGCCTTGAGGGGTCAACCAGTTGGTTGGATTTTGGGTTTTCCTTCTCCTGGTGGGCTTGGAGGACGTTCTCCAAGTCTTCTAGGTTGATGTTGATGCCAACAATTGGGATTTGGTTGGGTTGAGGGTCGAGTGGAGCCACTCAATGTCCCAAAATCGACGTTTTTAGGGTGAAAAATGCCTTGAGGCGTCAACCAGTTGGTTGGATTTGGGGTTGTGGTTGGGTTTGGGGTTGAGTGGTGCCGCTGAATGTCCCAAAATGGACATTTTTAGGGTGAAAAATGCCTTGGGGGGTCAACCAGTTGGTTGGATTTGGGGTTGTGGTTGGGTTTGGGGTTGAGCGGAGCCGCTGTATGTCCCAAAACAGACATTTTTAGCCCAAATAACGCGTTGAGGGGTCCACCAGCACCTTGGATTTGGGGTTGTGGTTGGGTTTGGGGTTGAGCAGTGCCCCCCGACGCCCCGTTGACGATCCCACCCCACCCCAAATAGGCGCGGAGGAGAAGATCCTGGCCGAATTCCGCGAGTCCTGCCACCACCACGTCCCCCACGACTTCCACCTCCAGGCCATGGTGCGCTCGGCCGGCAAGCTGGTGCTGATCGACAAGCTGCTCCCCAAACTCAAGGCCGGGGGCCACAAGGTGCTCATCTTCTCCCAGATGGTCCGCTGCCTCGACATCTTGGAGGACTACCTCATCCAAAAGAGGTAAAAACGGGGCGAAAACGGGGCGTTTGGGGAGGGTTTGGGGTCACCGGGAGGACTAAATCATCCAAAAGAGGTAAAAACGGGGCAAAAAAGGGGCATTTGGGAAGGGTTTGGGGTCACCTGGAGGACTAAATCATCCAAAAGAGGTAAAAACGGGGCGAAAACGGGGCATTTGGGAAGGGTTTGGGGTCAACTGGAGGAGTACGTCGTCCAAAAGAGGTAAAAAGGGGCGAAAACGGGGCATTTGGGGAGGGTTTGGGGTCAACTGGAGGAGTACGTCGTCCAAAAGAGGTAAAAACGGGGCGAAAAGGGGCATTTGGGAAGGGTTTGGGGTCACCGGGAGGACTAAATCATCCAAAAGAGGTAAAAAGGGGCGAAAATGGGGCATTTGGGAAGGGTTTGGGGTCAACTGGAGGAGTACGTCATCCAAAAGAGGTAAAAACGGGGCGAAAAGGGGCATTTGGGAAGGGTTTGGGGTCACCGGGAGGACTAAATCATCCAAAAGAGGTAAAAAGGGGCGAAAACAGGGCATTTGGGGAGGGTTTGGGGTCACCTGGAGGACTAAATCATCCAAAAGAGGTAAAAAAGGGGGGAAAAGGGGCATTGGGGAAGGGTTTGGGGTCAACTGGAGGACTAAATCATCCAAAAGAGGTAAAAAAGGGGGGAAAAAGGGGCATTTGGGGAGGGTTTGGGGTCAACTGGAGGAGTACGTCGTCCAAAAGAGGTAAAAACGGGGGGAAAAGGGGCATTGGGGAAGGGTTTGGGGTCACCTGGAGGACTAAATCATCCAGAAGAGGTAAAAATGGGGCGAAAACGGGGCATTTGGGGAGGGTTTGGGGTCAACTGGAGGAGTGCGTCGTCCAAAAGAGGTAAAAAGGGGTGAAAAGGGGCATCCAGAAGAGGTAAAAGGGGTGAAAAGGGGCATTGGGGAAGGGTTTGGGGTCACCTGGAGGACTAAATCATCCAAAAGAGGTAAAAAAGGGGGGAAAAAGGGGCGTTTGGGGAGGGTTTGGGGTCACCGGGAGGAGTGCGTCGTCCAAAAGAGGTAAAAATGGGGTGAAAAGGGGCATCCAGAAGAGGTAAAAGGGGTGAAAAGGGGCATTTGGGAAGGGTTTGGGGTCACTGGGAGGACTAAATCATCCAGAAGAGGTAAAAAAGGGGGGAAAATGGGCATTTGGGAAGGGTTTGGGGTCAACTGGAGGAGTACGTCATCCAAAAGAGGTAAAAACGGGGCGAAAAGGGGGCATTTGGGGAGGGTTTGGGGTCAACTGGAGGAGTGCGTCGTCCAAAAGAGGTAAAAAGGGGCGAAAAGGGGCATCCAGAAGAGGTAAAAGGGGTGAAAAGGGGCATTTGGGAGGGGTTTGGGGTCACCTGGAGGACTAAATCATCCAAAAGAGGTAAAAAAGGGGGGAAAAAGGGGCATTTGGGAAGGGTTTGGGGTCACCTGGAGGACTGCGTCATCCAAAAGAGGTAAACACGGGGCGAAAACGGGGCATTTAGGAAGGGTTTGGGGTCACCGGGAGGACTAAATCATCCCGAAAAGGTAAAAAGGGGTAAAAAGGGGCATCGGGGAGGGTTTTGGGGTCGTCGAGGGCTCCCCCCGAGGTGGTTTTTGGGGTGTGGCAGGTACCTGTACGAGCGGATCGACGGGCGGGTGCGGGGCAACCTGCGGCAGGCCGCCATCGACCGCTTCAGCAAACCCGACTCGGATCGCTTCGTCTTCCTCCTCTGCACGCGGGCGGGCGGCCTGGGCATCAACCTGACGGCCGCCGACACCTGCATCATCTTCGACTCCGACTGGAATCCCCAAAACGACCTCCAGGTGAGGCCCCGGGGGCGGCTTCCGGCTTGGGGTCGCCCCCGGTTCGGCCCCGTTGCCGTAGGGGCTTGGGTTTTGGGGCTACGTTGGGTTTGAGTCAACAGGGTGTTGGGTTTTGGGGCTACGTTGAGTTTAACTCAACGGGGTCTTCCATTTTTGGCTTGCTACGTTGAGTTTGACCCAACGGGGTCTTGGGTTTTGGGGTTCCGTTGAGTTTGAGTCAACGGGGTCCTGGGTTTTGGGGTTCCGTTGAGTTTAACTCAACGGGGTCTTCCATTTTTGGCTTGCTACGTTGAGTTTGAGTCAACGGGGTCTTGGGTTTTGGGGTTCCGTTGAGTTTGAGTCAACGGGGTGTTGGGTTTTGGGGTTCTGTTGAGTTTAACTCAACGGGGTCTTCCATTTTTGGCTTGCTACGTTGAGTTTGAGTCAACGGGGTCTTGGGTTTTGAGGTTTCGTTGAGTTTGAGTCAATGGGGTCTTGGGTTTTGGGGTTCCGTTGAGTTTAACTCAACGGGGTCTTCCATTTTTGGCTTGCTACGTTGAGTTTGACCCAACGGGGTCTTGGGTTTTGGGGTTCCGTTGAGTTTGAGTCAATGGGGTCTTGGGTTTTGGGGCTACGTTGAGTTTAACTCAACGGGGTCTTCCATTTTTGGCTTGCTACGTTGAGTTTGAGTCAACGGGGTCTTGGGTTTTGGGGTTTCGTTGACTTGAAGTCAACGGGGTCTTCAGTTTTGGGGTCACATTGAGTTTAACTCAACGGGGTCTTCCATTTTTGGCTTGCTACGTTGAGTTTGACCCAACGGGGTCTTGGGTTTGGGGTTATGTTGAGTTTAACTCAACGCGGTCTTGGGTTTTTGGGCCCTGTTGAGTTTGTCTTGATGGGATTTGTGTTTTTTGGCGCCCCGTTGAGTTTCTCTTGACGGGATTTTGGCGTTTTGGGGCCCCGTTGAGTTTCTCTTGACGGGATTTTTTGGTTTTGGCGCCCCGTTGAGTTTCTCTTGACGGAATTTTGGGTTTTTGGCGCCCCGTTGAGCTTCTCTTGATGGGATTTTGTTTTTTTTTATGCCCCATTGACTCTACCTTGATGGGATTTTGGGTTTTTTGGCGCCCCGTTGAGTTTCTCTTGACGGGATTTTTGGGTTTTGGCGCCCCGTTGAGTTTCTCTTGACGGGATTTCGGGTTTTTGGCGCCCCGTTGAGTTTCTCTTGACGGGATTTTGGCGTTTTGGCGCCCCGTTGAGTTTCTCTTGACGGGATTTTGGGTTTTTGGTGCCCCGTTGAGTTTCTCTTGATGGGATTTTTGGGTTTTGGCGCCCCGTTGAGTTTCTCTTGATGGGATTTTGTTGTTTTGGTGCCCCGTTGAGTTTCTCTTGACGGGATTTCGGGTTTTTGGCGCCCCGTTGAGTTTCTCTTGACGGGATTTCGGGTTTTTGGCGCCCCGTTGAGTTTCTCCTGATGGGATTTGGGTTTTTTTATGCCCCGTTGACTCCCCCTTGACCCCCTTTTCCCCCCCGCAGGCCCAGGCGCGGTGCCACCGCATCGGGCAGAGCAAGGCGGTGAAGGTCTACCGCCTGATCACGCGCAACTCCTACGAGCGGGAGATGTTCGACAAGGCCAGCCTCAAGCTGGGCCTGGACAAGGCCGTGCTGCAGTCCATGAGCGGCCGCGAGGGCAACATCGCGGGGGTAAGGGGGTCCTGGGGGGGGGGACGGGGGGTGGGGAAGGCAAAAAAAGGGGGTTCGGGGGGAGATGTGGGGTGGAGAAGCCGTAAAAAGGGGTTCTTCAAGGGTTCTTCAAGGGAAATGGGTCTTGAAGACGTCATGGAAGGGGTTTTTCGGGGGAAATTTAGGTTGGAGAACCCATAAAAGGGGGTTTTCGAGGAAAAATGCGTCTTGAAGACCCCATAAAAAGGGTTCTTCAAGGGAAATTTGGGATGGAAACCCCATAGATAGGGTTCTTCAAGGAAAAATGGGACACGAAGACCCCATGGAAGGGGTTCTTCAAGGGAAGTTGACCTGAAGACCCCACAAAAAGGGTTCTTCAAGGGAAATTTGGGATGGAGATCCCATAAAAGGGGTTTCCTGAGGAAAAATGGGTCCAGAAGACCCCATAAAAGGGGTTTTTCGAGGAAAAATGGGTTTTGAAGACCCCATGGAAGGGGTTCTTGAAGGGAAATTTGGGTTGGAGAACCCATGGAAGGGTTCTTCAAGGGTTCTTCAAGGAAAGTTGACCTGAAGACCCCACAAAAAGGGTTCTTCAAGGGGAATTTGGGGTGAAGAACCCATAAAAGGGGTTCCTCAAGGGAAATTTGGGATGGAGACTCCATAAAAGGGGTTTTTCGAGGAAAAATGGGTCTTGAAGACCCCATGGAAGGGTTCTTCAAGGGTTCTTCAAGGATTCTTCAAGGGAAGTTGACCTGAAGACCCCATAAAAAGGGTTCTTCAAGGGAAATTTGGGGTGAAGAACCCATAAAAGGGGTTTTTCGAGGAAAAATGGGTCTTGAAGACCCCATAAAAGGGGTTCTTCAAGGAAAAATGGGTCTTGAAGACCCCAAAGAAGGGGTTCTTCAAGGGAAATTTAGGTTGGAGAACCCATGGAAGGGTTCTTCAAGGGTTCTTCAAGGGAAGTTGACCTGAAGACCCCACAAAAAGGGTTCTTCAAGGGGAATTTGGGGTGAAGAACCCATAAAAGGGGTTCCTCAAGGGAAATTTGGGATGGAGACTCCATAAAAGGGGTTTTTCGAGGAAAAATGGGTCTTGAAGACCCCATGGAAGGGTTCTTCAAGGGTTGTTCAAGGATTCTTCAAGGGAAGTTGACCTGAAGACCCCATAAAAAGGGTTCTTCAAGGGAAATTTAGGTTGGAGAACCCATAAAAGGGGGTTTTTGAGGAAAAATGGGTCTTGAAGACCCCATAAAAAGGGTTCTTCAAGGGAAATTTGGGATGGAAACCCCATAGATAGGGTTCTTCAAGGAAAAATGGGACACGAAGACCCCATGGAAGGGGTTCTTCAAGGGAAGTTGACCTGAAGACCCCATAGAAGGGGTTCTTCAAGGGAAATTTGGGATGGAGACCCCATAAAAGGGGTTTCCTGAGGAAAAATGGGTCCAGAAGACCCCATAAAAGGGTTTTTTCGAGGAAAAATGGGTTTTGAAGACCCCATGGAAGGGGTTCTTGAAGGGAAATTTGGGTTGGAGAACCCATGGAAGGGCTCTTCAAGGGTTCTTCAAGGGAAATGGGTCCAGAAGACCCCATAAAAAGGGTTCTTCAAGGGGAATTTTGGGTGAAGAACCCATAAAAAATGTTTTTGGAGGAAAAATGGGTCTTGAAGACCCCATAAAAAGGGTTCTTCAAGGGAAATTTGGGATGGAGACCCCATAGAAGGGGTTCTTCAAGGGTTCTTCAAGGATTCTTCAAGGGAAGTTGACCTGAAGACCCCATAAAAAGGGTTCTTCAAGGGAAATTTGGGGTGAAGAACCCATAAAAGGGGTTTTTCGAGGAAAAATGGGTCTTGAAGACCCCATAAAAGGGGTTCTTCAAGGAAAAATGGGTCTTGAAGACCCCAAAGAAGGGGTTCTTCAAGGGAAATTTAGGTTGGAGAACCCATAAAAGGGGTTTTTCGAGGAAAAATTGGTCCTGAAGACCCCATGGAAGGGGTTCTTGAAGGGAAATTTGGGTTGGAGAACCCATGGAAGGGTTCTTCAAGGGTTCCTCAAGAGAAGTTGACCTGAAGACCCTATAGAAGGGGTTCTTCAAGGGGAATTTGGGGTGAAAAACCCATAAAAGAGGTTCTTCAAGCAAAAATTGGTCTTGAAGACCCCATAAAAGGGTTTTTTTGAGGAAAAACAGGTCTTGAAGACCCCCTGGAAGGGGTTCTTGAAGGGTAGCACGCCTTGAAGGTCCTAATCTAGCAGGGCGTGGTTCTTGGAGATATTTTGGGGTGGAAACAGGGCCCGAAGCCCTCCCTGTTCCTCACCCCCCTCCTCCTCCTCCTCCTCCTCCTCCTCATTTTTGGCAGATCCAGCAGTTCTCCAAGAAGGAGATCGAGGACCTCCTGCGCAAGGGCGCCTACGCGGCCATCATGGAAGAGGACGACGAAGGCTCCAAGTTCTGCGAGGAAGACATCGACCAGATCCTGCTGCGCCGCACCACCACCATCACCATCGAGAGCGAGGGCAAGGGCTCCACCTTCGCCAAGGTACCCCCCGGCGCCACCCCGCGGGCCCTTCCCCACCATTTTTTGGTGGACCTCGTGGTGGGCGAGCTCTTGGGTTGTCCATTAGGCGAGCTTCGTGGCGTCGGAGAACCGCACCGACATCGCGTTGGACGACCCCAACTTTTGGCAGAAGTGGGCCAAGAAGGCCGACCTGGACTTGGAGCTCCTCAACAGCAAGGTCGGGCGTCGAGTAGAGCGGCGTTGGGAGGTGGGCGGGCCCTTCAACCTTCATCCTCATCGTCTTCCTCTTGGCGGGCTTCTTCTAGAACAATCTGGTGATCGACACGCCGCGGGTGCGCAAGCAGACGCGGCACTTCAGCACCTTGCGCGACGACGACCTGGTGGAGTTCTCCGACCTGGAGAGCGAGGATGAGGAGAGGCCCCGCTCGCGGCGCCACGACCGCCACCACCACCAGCACCACCAGCACCACCACCAGCACCACCAGCACCACCAGCACCAGGCCCTCCACCACCCCTACGGCCGCACCGACTGCTTCCGCGTGGAGAAGCACCTGCTGGTCTACGGGTGGGTTTCGGGGTGGGGGAGGACGAAATCGGGGTGGGGAGGGGGTGGGAGGTGGGAGGAGGGCGTGGGGGGGAGGAGGGGGTGGGTGGGTTCTGCGCCGGTGGCTGCTGTGGTTGAGGTAGGGGAAAACGTCTGCAACGCCGCGGTGGAAACCGTGAGTAGAAGCTTGGCGTAGAGAAAAAACATCTCCAACTCCTTGGTGGAAACCATGAGTAGAAGCTTGACATAGAGAAAAAACATCTCCAAGTCTTTGGTGGAAACCATGAGTAGAAGCTTGGTGTAGAGAAAAACCATTTCCAAGTCTTTGGTGGAAACCATGAGTAGAAGCTGGATGTAGAGAAAAAACATCTCCAACTCTTTGGTGGAAACCATGAGTAGAACCTTGACATAGAGAAAAACCATCTCCAAGTCTTTGGTGGAAACCATGAGGAGATGCTTGGCGTAGAGGAAGAGCAACTCCTTGGTGGAAACCATGAGTAGAAGCTTGATGTAGACCAAAACCAACTCCAAGTCTTTGGTAGCAACCATGAGTAGAAGCTTGATGTAGAGTAAGAGCAACTCCAGCTCTTTGGTGGAAACCATGAGTAGAAGTTGGATGTAGACCAAAACCACCTCCAACTCTTCTCTGGTGCCAACCACGAGTAGAAGCTTGAAGAGTAGAGCAAACCAAGTCTAATTTTGGGTTCTTCTCTGGTGTAAACCATGAGTAGATGCTTGATGTAGACCAAAACCACCTCCAACTCTTCTCTGGTGCCAACCACGAGTAGATCCTTGACGTAGAGAAAGCCCAACTCCAACTTTTTGGGGTCAACCATGGTTGATGCAAACCAAAACCACCTCCAACTCTTCTCTGGTGCCAACCATGAGTAGATTGTCGAAGAGTAGAGCAAACCAAGTCTAATTTTGGGTTCTTCTCTGGTGTAAACCATGAGTAGATGCTTGATGTAGACCAAAACCACCTCCAACTCTAGATCCTTGACGTAGAGAAAGCCAAACTCCAACTTTTTGATGTCAACCATGGTTGACGTAGACCAAAACCACCTCCAACTCTTCTTTGGTGTCAACCATGAGTAGATTGTCGAAGAGTAGAGCAAACCAACTCTTATTTTGGGTTCTTGTCTAGTGTAAACCATGAGTAGATGCTTGATGTAGACCAAAACCACCTCCAATTCTAGATCCTTGACGCAGAGAAAGACAAACTCCAACTTTTTGATGTCAACCATGGTTGACGTAGACCAAAACCATCTCCAACTCTTCTCTGGTGCCAACCATGAGTAGATTCTTGACGTAGAGAACGACCAAATCTCAATTTTTTGGCGTCAACCATGGTTGACGTAGACCAAAACCACCTCCAACTCTAGATCCTTGACGTAGAGAAAGACAAAGTCCAACTTTTTGGCGTCAACCATGGTTGACGCAAACCAAAACCACCTCCAACTCTTCCCTGGCTCCAACCACGAGGCGAAGGGGTCCCGGGAGGTGGAGCTCACCCCCCGGAGGCCCCAAATTTTGACCCCCTTGTCCTCCTGCAGCTGGGGCCGGTGGCGGGAGATCCTGTCGCACGGGCGGTTCAAGCGGCGCCTGTCGGAGCGCGACGTGGAGACCATTTGCCGCGCCATCCTGGTCTACTGCCTCCTCCACTACCGGGGCGACGAGAACATCAAGGGCTTCATCTGGGACCTGATCAGCCCCACCGAGAACGGCAAGGCCAAGGAGCTCCAAAACCACTCGGGTGAGGGGGTTTCCGCAGCCCTCGGGGTGGACGGGACCCCCCGCGGGTCCCCCGCTGACCTCCTCTGGTCTCCTCCAGGCCTCTCCATCCCCGTCCCGCGGGGCCGCAAGGGGAAGAAGGTGAAGGCCCAGAGCGCCTTCGACGTGCAGAAGGCCGAGTGGATCCGCAAGTGCAACCCCGACGCGCTCTTCCAGGACGAGAGCTACAAGAAGCACCTCAAGCACCAGTGCAACAAGTGAGCCGGAGGGCGAGGGGGCCCCAAAATCCGTCCTAGGTGCCCCAAAATGCATCCCAGGTTGACCAAAATCCGTCCCAGGTTGACCAAAATCTGTCCCAGGTTGACCAAAATCTGTCCCAGGTTGCCCAAAATCCGTCCTGGGTCCTCAAAATCCGTCCCAGGTTTCCCAAAATCCGTCCCAGGTTGACCAAAATCTGTCCCAGGTTCCCCAAATCCATCCCAGGTCCCCAAATTCATCCAAGATCCCCAAACCCGGCCCAAAATCCATCCCAGGTTCCCCAAATCCGTCCCAGGTTGACCAAAATCTGTCCCAGGTTGACCAAAATCTGTCCCAGGTCCTCAAAATCCGTCCCAGGTCCTCAAAATCCGTCCCACGTCCTCAAATCCATCCCAACTCCCCAAATCCAAACCCATCCAAGGTCCCCCAAATCTGTCCCAGGTCCCCAAAATCCGTCCCGGGTCCTCAAAATTCATCTCACGTCCCAAAATCCGTCCAAGATCCCTGAATCCGGCCCAAAATTCCATCCCACATCCCCCAAATCCGTCCCAGGTTCCTCCAAATCCATCCCAGGTTCCCCAAAATCCATATCAGGTTCCCCAAATCCATCTCAGGTCCCCAAATCCATCCAAGATCCCTGAATCCGGCCCAAAATTCCATCCCACATCCCCAAAATCCATCCCAGGTTCCTCAAAATCCGTCCCACGTCCTCTAATCCATCCCAGCTCCCCAAATCCAAACCCATCCGAAGTCCCCCAAATCTGTCCCAGGTCCCCAAAATCCGTCCCGGGTCCTCAAAATTCATCTCACGTCCCAAAATCCGTCCAAGATCCCTGAATCCGGCCCAAAATTCCATCCCACATCCCCCAAATCCATCCCAGGTTCCTCCAAATCCATCCCAGGTTCCCCAAAATCCATATCAGGTCCCCAAAATCCATCCCAGGTCCCCAAAATCCATCCAAGATCCATGAATCCGGCCCAAAATTCCATCCCACGTCCCCAAAATCCATCCCAGGTTCCTCAAAATCCATCCCAGGTTCCCCAAAATCCATATCAGGTCCCCCAAATCCATCTCAGGTCCCCAAATTCATCCAAGATCCACGAACCTGGCCCAAAATTCATCTCAGGTTCCCCAAAATCCATCCCAGGTCCCCCAAAATCCGTCCCAGGTCCCCAAATCCATCCCATATCCCCCAAAATCCATCCTAGGACCCCAAATCCATCCGAGGTCCCCAAACCTGGCCCCAAACCTGTCCCACGTCCCCAAAACCCATCCCGGGTCCCCCCAAAACCCCTCCCAGCTCCCCCAAATCCATCCCAGGTCCCCAAAACCCATCCCGGGTCCCCCCAAAACCCCTCCCAGCTCCCCCAAATCCATCTGGGGTCCCCAAAACCCATCCCGGGTCCCCCCCAAAACCCCTCCCAGCTCCCCCAAATCCATCCCAGGTCCCCAAAACCCATCCTGGGTCCCCCCAAAACCCCTCCCAGCTCCCCCAAATCCATCCCAGGTCCCCCAAAACCCATCCCGGGTCCCCCCAAAACCCCTCCCAGCTCCCCCAAATCCATCTGGGGTCCCCCAAAACCCATCCCGGGTCCCCCCCAAAACCCCTCCCAGCTCCCCCAAATCCATCTGGGGTCCCCCAAACCCATCCCGGGTCCCCCCAAAACCCCTCCCGGGTCCCCCAACCCATCTGGGGTCCCCCAAACCCATCCCGGGTCCCCCCAAAACCCCTCCCAGCTCCCCCCAACCCATCTGGGGTCCCCCAAACCCATCCTGGGTCCCCCCAAAACCCCTCCCAGCTCCCCCAAATCCATCTGGGGTCCCCAAAACCCATCCCGGGTCCCCCCAAAACCCCTCCCAGCTCCCCCAAATCCATCCCAGGTCCCCCAAAACCCATCCCGGGTCCCCCCAAAACCCCTCCCAGCTCCCCCAAATCCATCCCAGGTCCCCAAAACCCATCCTGGGTCCCCCCAAATCCATCTGGGGTCCCCCAAACCCATCCCGGGTCCCCCCAAAACCCCTCCCAGCTCCCCCAAATCCATCCCAGGTCCCCCAAAACCCATCCCGGGTCCCCCCAAAACCCCTCCCGGGTCCCCCAAATCCATCTGGGGTCCCCCAAAACCCATCCTAGGTCCCCGTCCCGTCCCTGACGCCCCCTTTTTCCCCCCGGTGTGCCCCCCAGGGTGCTGCTGCGGGTGCGGATGCTCTACTACCTGCGCCAGGAGGTCATCGGCGACCAGGCGGAGAAGGTGCTGGCGGGGGCCATGGCCAGGTAGGGACACTTTTTGGGGTGTTCTGGACCCATTTTGGGGTGTTCCAGACCCATTTTGGGGTGTTTCAGATCCATTATGGGGTTTTCCGGAGCTACTTTGGTGGTTCAGACCCATTTTGGGGTGTTCCGGACCCATTTTGTTGATTTCCGGACCCATTTTGGTATTTTCCAGACCCATTTAGGGGTTTTCCGGACCCATTTTGGGGTGTTTCAGACCCATTTTGGGGTGTTCTGGACCCATTTTGGGGTGTTTTAGATCCATTATGGGATTTTCCGGAGCCATTTTGGTGTTTCAGACCCAATTTGGGGTTTTCCGGAGCCATTTTGGGGTGTTCCGGACCCATTTTGTTGATTTCTGGACCCATTTTGGTGTTCCAGACCCATTTTGGGGTGTTCCAGACCCATTTTGGTGTTCCAGACTCATTTTGGGGTGTTCTGGACCCATTTTGGGGTGTTTCAGATCCATTATGGGATTTTCCGGACCCATTTTGTTGTTTTCCAGACCCATTTTGGGATTTTCTGGACCCATTTTGGTGTTCCAGACCCATTTTGGGGTGTTTTGGACCCATTTTGTGGTGTTCTGGACCCATTTTGGGGGGCTCCAGACCCTTTTTGGGGTTTTCTGGACCCATTTTGGGGTGTTCCAGACCCTTTTTGGGGTTTTCTGGACCCATTTTGTTGTTTTCCAGACCCATTTTGGGGTTCCAGACCCATTTTGGGATTTTCTGGACCCATTTTGGGGTGTTCTGGACCCATTTTGTTGATTTCCGGACTCGTTTTGAGGTTCCAGACCCATTTTGGGGTGTTTCAGATCCATTATGGGATTTTCCGGAGCCATTTTGGTGGTTCCAGACCCATTTTGGTGTTTCAGACCCATTTTGTGGTGTTCTGGACCCATTTTGGGGTGTTCCAGCCCCATTTTGGGGTTCTCCAGCCCCATTTTTGGGTTCTCCAACCCCATTTTGTGGTCCTTTGAGGTTCTCCAACCCCATTTTTGGGTTCTTTGTGGTTCTCCAAGCCCATTTTTGGGTTCTCCAGCCCCAATTTTGGGTTCTCCAGCCCCATTTTTGGGTTCTCCAGCCCCATTTTGGGTTCTTTGAGGTTCTCCAACCCCATTTTTGGGTTCTCCAGCCCCATTTTGGGGTTCTTTGGGGTTCTCCAGCCCCATTTTGAGATTCTCCAGCCCCATTTTTGGGTTCTTTGTGGTTCTCCAACCCCATTTTTGGGTTCTCCAACCCCATTTTTGGCTTCTCCAGCCCCATTTTCCCCTTCTCCAACCCCACTTCGAGGTCCTTCGAGCTCCTCCAACCCCACTCCACGACCCCTTTTGCCCCCCTGGCCCCATTTCGCCCCCTCCCCATCCCAAATCCGGCCTCCTCCCCCCCACCCACCCCAAAAACCCCCCAAATTTTTCGGCCCCGCAGCGAGATCGACATCTGGTTCCCCTTGGTGGAGCAGCTGGAGGTGCCGACCGCCTGGTGGGACGCCGAGGCCGACAAATCCCTCCTCATCGGCGTCTTCAAGCACGGTAGGCCATCCCCTAGATAATTTTTGGGGTTAAATCCAGCGGTTTTGGGTCAAGGAGGGTCTTTTTGACCCGTTTTTTGTAGGTTATGAGAAATACAACACCATGCGCGCCGACCCCGCGCTCTGCTTCCTGGAGAAGGCCGGCCGCCCCGACGACAAGGCCATCGCCGCCGAGCAGCGCCTGGACATCGGGGAAGGGTGAGCCCCAAATCCCTCAAATCTGACCCCAAAACGCAGGCCGTGTCCCCAAAACCCCAATGATTTCCCCCAAAATCCAATGGTGTTCCTAAAAACCCAACAATGTCTTCAAAAACCCAACGATGTCTTCAAAAACCCAACGATGTCTCCAAAAACCCAAGACCCCAAATTTGACCCCAAAGCCAACTTTGACCCCAAAACCCCAACTTTGACCCCAAAACGCAGGCGGTGTCCCCAAAACCCCAATGATTTCCCCCAAAATCCAGTGGTGGTCCTAAAAAGCCAACAATGTCTTCAAAAACCCAACGATGTCTTCAAAAACCCAACGAAGTCTTCAAAAACCCAACGATGTCTTCAAGACCCCAACAAAAAACCCCAACTTTGACCCCAAAAGCCCAACTTTGACCCCAAAACGCAGGCCGTGTCCCCAAAACCCAAATGATTTCACCCAAAATCCAATGGTGGTCCTAAAAAGCCAACAATGTCTTCAAAAACCCAACGATGTCTTCAAAAACCCAACGATGTCTCCAAAAACCCAAGACCCCAAATTTGACCCCAAAGCCAACTTTGACCCCAAAACCCCAACTCTGACCCCAAAACCCCAACTTTGACCCCAAAACGCAGGCGGTGTCCCCAAAACCCAATGATTTCACCCAAAATCCAATGGTGGTCCTAAAAAGCCAACGGTGTCCCCAAAAACCCAACGATGTCTTCAAGACCTCAGTGATGTCCCCAAGACCCCAACGATGTCCCCAAGACCCCAACGATGTCCCAAAAACCCCAACTTTGACCCCAAAACGCAGGCGATGTCCCCAAGACCCCAAAGATGTCCCCAAATCCCCCAACGATGTCCCCAAGCCCCCAGAGATGTCCCCAAATCCCCCAACGATGTCCCCAAGAGTGTCCCAAAGACCCCAACGATGTCCCCAAGAGTCTCCCCAAGACCCCAATGATGTCCCCAAGCCCCCGAGGACGTCCCCAAGACCCCAAAGATGTCCCCAAATCCCCCAACGATGTCCCCAAGACCCCAAGGATGTCCCCAAGAGTGTCCCAAAGACCCCAACAATGTCCCCAAGAGTCTCCCCAAGACCCCAACGATGTCCCCAAGACCCCAACGATGTCCCCAAGACCCCAACGATGACCCCAGAGCCCCCAAAGATGTCCCAAGGATGTCCCCAAGCCCCCAAGGATGTCCCCAGATCCCCCAAAGATGTCCCCAAGAGTGTCCCCAAGCCCCCAACGATGTCCCCAAGACCCCAACGATGACTCCAAGAGTGTCCCCAAGACCCCAAAGACGTCCCAAAGCCCCAGTGATGTCCCCAAATCCCCCAAAGATGTCCCCAAGAGTCTCCCCAAGACCCCAACGATGTCCCCAAGCCCCCGAGGGTGTCCCCAAGACCCCAAAGATGTCCCCAAGGGGGGGCGCCGCTGATGACCGTGCCATGCTAATACCGACGGGCGCCGGCCCGGCTGAGTTCAACCTCTTCTCCAACTGGTCTGAGGCACCCCGGGGGGGGTCCTGGTGGCATTTTTGGGGGGGCTTTAGGGTTTTTTGGGGGGCTCCCGGGACATTTTGGGGGCGGGGGGCTCACGGTTGTCCCCTGTTGTCCCCAACCCCAGCGTGGATTTTGACAAGGACTGCGAGGACCCCGAGTACAAGCCCCTGGCGGGGGCGGCCAAGGAGGTGGACGAGGAGGTGAGGTTTTGGGGTGGGGGGCTGGAGACCCCCAAAATTTGTGTTTTTGGGGTCTCGGGGGGGCCGCCAGGAGGTCGTCCCCAAATGTCCCCGCCCCGTTGTCCCCGTAGGGCGACCCCCTGATGCTGCTGGACGAGGAGATCGCGGTGGTGGACGGGGACGAAGGTGAGTGTGGGGGGTCCCGACCCCATTTCGGGGGTCCCCAAACCCCATTGGGGGGTCCCTGACCCCATTGGGGGGTCCCCGACCCCATGGGGGTGTCCCCAACCCAACGGAGATGCCCCCAACCCAACGGAGATGCCCCCAACCCCTTTATGACCATGACAAACCCAACCACGATGGCCATGGAGATGCCCCCAACCCAACGGGGTCTTGTAGGACCCCAAGGAGATGCCCCCAACCCAACAAAGATGCCCCCAACCCAATGGAGATGCCCCCAACCCAACGGAGATGCCCCCAACCCAACGGAGATGCCCCCAACCCAACGGAGATGCCCCCAAACCCTTTATCTCCATGACAAACCCAACCACGATGGCCATGGAGATGCCCCCAACCCAACGGGGTCTTGTAGGACCCCATGGAGATGCCCCCAACCCAACAAAGATGCCCCCAACCCAACGGAGATGCCCCCAACCCCTTTATCTCCATGACAAACCCAACCACGATGACCATGGAGATGCCCCCAACCCAACGTAGATGCCCCCAACCCAATTATGACCATGACGAACCCAACCACGATGGCCATGGAGATGCCCCCAACCCAACAGAGATGCCCCCAACCCAATGGAGATGCCCCCAACCCAACGGAGACGCCCCCAACCCCTTTATCTCCATGACAAACCCAACCACGATGACCATGGAGATGCCCCCAACCCAACGTAGATGCCCCCAACCCAATTATGACCATGACGAACCCAACCACGATGGCCATGGAGATGCCCCCAACCCAACGGAGATGCCCCCAACCCAACGGAGATGCCCCCAACCCAATAGAGATGCCCCCAACCCAACGGAGATGCCCCCAACCCAACGAAGATGCCCCAAACCCAACGGAGATGCCCCCAACCCAACGGAGATGCCCCAAACCCAACGGAGATGCCCCCAAACCCTTTATCCCCATGACAAACCCAACAACGATGACCATGGAGATGCCCCCAACCCAACAGAGATGCCCCCAACCCCTTTATGACCATAACAAACCCAACCACGATGCCCACGAAGATGTCCACCACCCCAACGGGGTCTTGTAGACCCTCACGGAGATGTCTCCTCCAACAGGTCCACCGGGACAACCCCCGGCCTGGCCGGCGGGCTCGGTGCTGACGGCCCGGCTGCGGCGCTTGGTGGCCGCGTGCCAACGCTCGTGCCAACGCCAGCGCCTACGGGCCGAGGCGGCCGCCCGGGGCGAGCGGCGCCGGCGACGCTGCGAGGCCGCCTGCAAGCTCAAGGAGATGGCCCGGAGGCAGAAGCAGCAACGGTACACGGGGTGGGGGGGGTCCCGGGGGGTCTTGGGGGGGTGGGCGGGAGGTTTTGGGGGGTCTCCGAGGTCGGATTTGGGGTTCTGGGGGTGGTGGGACCACAAATGTTGAGTTTTGGGGGGACTTGGAGGTTGTATTTGGGGTTTTGGGGGTGGTGGGACCACAAATGTTGAGTTTTGGGGGGTCTCCGAGGTCGGATTTGGGGTTCTGGGGGTGGTGGGACCACAAATGTTGAGTTTTGGGGGGACTTGGAGGTTGTATTTGGGGTTTTGGGGGTGGTGGGACCCCAAATGTTGGGTTTTTGGGGTGTTGGGGTCAATAAGTTGGGTTTTGGGAGTCATATTTGGGGTTCTGGGGGTGGTGGGACCCCAAATGTTGGGTTTTTGGGGTGGTGGGACCCCAAACATTGGGTTTTTGGGGTGCTGTAGGCATCTGCATGGGGTTTTGAGGGTGTTTATATGTTTTTTTGGGGGTGTTGGGACCCATAAGTTGGGTTTTGGGGTTCTTGGAGGTCGTATTTGGGATTCTGGGGGTGGTGGGACCCCAAATGTTGGGTTTTTGGGGTGGTGGGACCCATAAGTTGGGTTTTGGGGGTTCCTGGAGGTCATATTTGAGGTTCTGGGGGTGGTAGGACCCCAAATGTTGGGTTTTTGGGGTGGTGGGACCCATAAGTTGGGTTTTGGGGGTTCCTGGAGGTCATATTTGGGGTTCTGGGGGTGGTGGGACCCCAAATGTTGGGTTTTTGGGGTGTTGGGGTCAATAAGTTGGGTTTTGGGAGTCATATTTGAGGTTCTGGGGGTGGTGGGACCCCACGTGTTGGGTTTTTGGGGTGGTGGGACCCATAAGTTGGGTTTTGGGAGTCATATTTGAGGTTCTGGGGGTGGTGGGACCCCGAATGTTGGGTTTTGGGGGGTCTTGGAGGTTGTATTTGGGGTTTTGGGGGTGGTGGGACCCCAAATGTTGGGTTTTTGGGGTGTTGGGGTCAATAAGTTGGGTTTTGGGAGTCATATTTGGGATTCTGGGGGTGGTGGGACCCCAAATGTTGGGTTTTTGGGGTGGTGGGACCAATAAGTTGGGTTTTGGGAGTCATATTTGGGGTTCTGGGCGTGGTGGGACCCCAAATGTTGTTTTTTTGGGGTGGTGGGACCCCAAACATTGGGTTTTTGGGGTGCTGTAGGCATCTGCATGGGGTTTTGAGGGTGTTTATATGTTTTTTTGGGGGTGTTGGGACCCATAAGTTGGGTTTTGGGGTTCTCGGAGGTCGTATTTGGGATCCTGGGGGTGGTGGGACCCCAAATGTTGGGTTTTGGGAGTCATATTTGAGGTTTTGGGGGTGGTGGGACCCCACGTGTTGGGTTTTTGGGGTGGTGGGATCAATAAGTTGGGTTTTGGGAGTCATATTTGGGGTTCTGGGGGTGGTGGGACCCCAAATGTTGGGTTTTTGGGGTTGTTGGGATCAATAAATTGAGTTTTGGGGGTTCCTGGAGGTCATATTTGGGATTCTGGGGGTGGTGGGACCCCATATATTGTTTTTTTGGGGTTCCCTACACATCTCCATGGGGTTTTGAGGGTGGTGGGCCACCACATTAAACATTTTTGGGGTGTTGGGAGCCCCTTTGTGTTTTTTTTGCTGGTTCCAACCCCATCCCCGTGACTTTTTTCCCCAAACACCTGAATTTTGGGGGCTGTCGCGACCCCCCCGCTTGACCCCCGCGCCCGTTTCGGGGTTCCGCAGGTGGACGCGGCGGGAGCAGGCCGACTTCTACCGGGTGGTGTCCACTTTTGGGGTGGAATTCGACCCCGAGACCCGGCGCTTCCGTTGGGGCCGCTTCCGCGCCCTGGCCCGGCTGGAGCGCAAGACGGACGAGAGCTTGGCCAAGTTCTTCCACGGCTTCGTGGCCATGTGCCGGCAGGTTTGCCGCCTGCCGCCGGCGCCCGGGGACGGTGAGGAGATGGGGACAGGGCCACCTGGGGGGGGTGGGGGGGGTGGCGGGGCGGTGGGGACGTCCCTATGGGCGTGGGGAGCGTTTCCGACACCGTTAAGGTTGGGTTTTTGAAGAGGTCGTTGGGTTGGGGTCATCTTCATGGCCAAGGAGGACGTCTCCAACCCATTTGGATGGAGTTTTTGATGAGTTCGTTGGGTTGGGGTCATCAGTCGTTGGGTTGGGGTCATCTTCATGGCCATGGAAGACGTCCCCAACTCATTAGGATTGGGTTTTTGAAGAGGTCGTTGGGTTGGGGTCATCTTCATGGTCATGGACGATGTCTCCGACCCCATTAAGGTTGGGTTTTTGAAGAGGTCGTTGGGTTGGGGTCATCTTCGTGACCATGGGGGTCATCGTCATGGCCATGGAGGACGTCCCCAACTCATTAGGATTGGGTTTTTGAAGAGGTCGTTGGGTTGGGGTCATCTTCATGGTCATGGAAGACGTCCCCAACTCATTTGGATGGAGTTTTTGATGAGTTCGTTGGGTTGGGGTCATCAGTCGTTGGGTTGGGGTCATCTTCATGGGCTTGGGGTCATCTTCATGGTCATGGAAGACGTCCCCAACTCATTAGGATTGGGTTTTTGAAGAGGTCGTTGGGTTGGGGTCATCTTCATGACCATGGGGGTCATCTTCATGGCCATGGAAGACGTCCCCAACTCATTAGGATTGGGTTTTTGAAGAGGTCGTTGGGTTGGGGTCATCTTCATGGCCAAGGAGGACGTCTCCAACCCATTTGGATGGAGTTTTTGATGAGTTCGTTGGGTTGGGGTCATCAGTCGTTGGGTTGGGGTCATCTTCATGGCCATGGAAGACGTCCCCAACTCATTAGGATTGGGTTTTTGAAGAGGTCGTTGGGTTGGGGTCATCTTCATGGTCATGGACGATGTCTCCGACCCCATTAAGGTTGGGTTTTTGAAGAGGTCGTTGGGTTGGGGTCATCTTCATGGCCATGGAAGACGTCTCCAACTCATTAAGGTTGGGTTTCCAAAGAGGTCGTTGGGTTGGGGTCATCTTCGTGGTCTTGGGGTCATCTTCATGGTCATGGAAGACGTCTCCAACCCCATTAAGGTTGGGTTTTTGAAGAGGTCGTTGGGTTGGGGTCATCTTCATGACCATGGGGGTCATCGTCATGGCCATGGAAGACGTCCC
Source organism: Aythya ferina (assembly GCF_964211825.1). Lineage (NCBI taxonomy): Eukaryota > Metazoa > Chordata > Aves > Anseriformes > Anatidae > Aythya > Aythya ferina. The sequence goes on from NC_140333.1 coordinate 413,682, forward strand.
CAACTCATTAGGATTGGGTTTCCGATGAGTTCGTTGGGTTGGGGTCATCTTCATGACCATGGAGGCCATGGGTTCAAGACCTTGAGGCCACCTCCAAGAGGTTGAGGCCATGGGTTCAAGAGGTTGAGGCCAACCCCAAGAAGTTGAGGCCAACCCCAAGAGGTTGAGGCCATGGGTTCAAGACGTTGAGGCCAACCCCAAGAGGTTGAGGCCACCTCCAAGAGGTTGAGGCCATGGGTTCAAGAGGTTGAGGCCAACCCCAAGAGGTTGAGGCCATGGGTTCAAGAGCTTGAGGCCAACCCCAAGAGGTTGAGGCCACCTCCAAGAGGTTGAGGCCATGGGTTCAAGAGGTTGAGGCCAACCCCAAGAGGACGGAGGCCAAGAGGAAGAGTTGAGGCCACCTCCAAGAGGTTGAGGCCATGGGTTCAAGACCTTGAGGCCACCTCCAAGAGGTCAAGGCCACCTCCAAGAGGTTGAGGCCATGGGTTCAAGAGGTTGAGGCCAACCCCAAGAGGTTGAGGCCAACCCCAAGAGGTCAAGGCCACCTCCAAGAGGACGGAGGCCACGGGTTCAAGAGGTTGAGGCCACCTCCAAGAGGTTGAGGCCACCTCCAAGAGGTTGAGGCCATGGGTTCAAGAGGTTGAGGCCAACCCCAAGAGGTTGAGGCCATGGGTTCAAGAGCTTGAGGCCAACCCCAAGAGGTTGAGGCCACCTCCAAGAGGTTGTGGCCATGGGTTCAAGAGGTCGAGGCCACCCCACGAGGTCGGAGGCCGCCTCCACCCCCCCTCCTCCATCTTTTCTCTCCCCCCCCAGAACCCCCGGACCCCTCGGTCCCCGTCACGCCGGTGTCGGCCGAGCGGGCCTCCCGCAGCCTCCGCCGCCTGGCCCTCCTCCGCCGCCTCCGCGAGCAGGTCCTGCGCCACCCCCTGCTCCCCGCCCGCCTGTCCCTGTGTCCCCAACCCGGCCCCGACCTCCCGGCCTGGTGGCAACGGGGCCACCACGACGGCGAGCTCCTCCGGGGGGCCGCTCGCCACGGCCTCGCCCGCCCGGAGGCCGCCATCATCGGAGACCCCGATTTCTCCTTCCTGGCCTCCCGCTGCCGTTTCCTACGAGCCCAAGGGGCGGGGGGCACCCAAGGGACCCCCCCGGGCCCGGCGGGGACCCCCCAAGCGCTGGAGGCCGCCGAGGAGGACGAGGATTCGGAGCTGGAGCTCGGCAAGGCCTCGGCCTCCGCCTCCGAGACGTCCTCCGGGGAGGAGGACAGCGACGAGGAGAGGGGTGAGGAAGGCTTTGTTTTTATCGGGGGGGACATTTCGGGGCACCCCAAAGCTTTTCGGGGGTCAACGCGGTCGCTGGGACCCCAAATTTCGGGGAGGGCGTCGAAATTTCGCGAGGAACGTCAAATTTTGGTAGAACGTCAAATTTGGAAGAGGCCGCCTCTTGGAGGACGTTTGTTTTTGTAGGGTCTCCCAACCTTTCTAGGGCCTCCTATTTTTGTAGGGCTCCCTGTTTTATTTTGGGGACCCCCACAATTCTTGTAAGACCCCCAATTTTCTTGTAGGACCCCAAATTTCTCGTAAATTCCTTGAAAAACGTCAAATTTTTAGAGATTGAATTTGGTAGAGGCCGCCTCTTCTTGGAGGACGTTTGCTTTTGTAGGGTCTCCCAACCTTTATAGGGCCTCCTATTTTTGTAGGACCTCCCTATTTTGTTTTGGGGACACTCCCGAATCTTTTAGGACCCCCAAATTTTGTGCAGGGCCTCCCAATTTCTTGTAAAACGTCAAATTTTGGTAGAATGTCAAATTTGGAAGAGGCCGCCTCTTCTTGGAAGACGTTTGTTTTTGTAGGGTCTTCCAAACTCCTATTTTTGTGCCTCCTATTTTTGTAGGACCCCCAATTTTCTTGTAGGATCCCCAAATCTCGTGTAGGGCCTCCCAATTTCTTGTAGAACGTCAAATTTTGGTAGAACGTCAAATTTGGAAGAGGCCGCCTCTTGGAGGACGTTTGTTTTTGTAGGGTCTCCCGACCTTTATAGGACCTCCTGTTTTTGTAGGGCTCCCTCTTTTATTTTGGGGACCCCCCTGACTCTTTTAGGACCCCCAAATTTCGTGCAGGGCCTCCCAATTTCTTGTAAAACGTCAAATTTTGGTAGAACGTCAAATTTGGTAGAGGCCGCCTCTTCTTGGAAGACGTTTGTTTTTGTAGGGTCTTCCAAACTCCTATTTTTGTGCCTCCTATTTTTGTAGGACCCCCAATTTTCTTGTAGGATCCCCAAATTTCGTGTGGGGCCTCCCAATTTCTTGAAGAACGTCAAATTTTGGTAGAACGTCAAATTTGGAAGAGGCCGCCTCTTGGAGGACGTTTGTTTTTGTAGGGTCTCCCGACCTTTATAGGACCTCCTGTTTTTGTAGGGCTCCCTCTTTTATTTTGGGGACCCCCCTGACTCTTTTAGGACCCCCAAATTTCGTGCAGGGCCTCCCAATTTCTTGTAAAACGTCAAATTTTGGTAGAACGTCAAATTTGGAAGAGGCCGCCTCTTCTTGGAAGACGTTTGTTTTTGTAGGGTCTTCCAAACTCCTATTTTTGTGCCTCCTATTTTTGTAGGACCCCCAATTTTCTTGTAGGATCCCCAAATTTCGTGTGGGGCCTCCCAATTTCTTGAAGAACGTCAAATTTTGGTAGAACGTCAAATTTGGAAGAGGCCGCCTCTTGGAGGACGTTTGTTTTTGTAGGGTCTCCCAACCTTTTTAGGACCTTTTATTTTTGTAGGACCTCCCTGTTTTATTTTGGGGACCCCCTGTGAGTCTTTTAGGACACCCGGTTTTCCTCTAGAACCCAAATTTCTCGTAATTTTCTTGAAAAACGTCAAATTTTTAGAGGTTGAGTTTGGTAGAGGCCGCCTCTTCTTGGAGGACGTTTGTTTTTGTAGGGTCTCCTATTTTTGTAGGACCTCCCCCGTTTTATTTTGGGGACCCCCCCGAATCTTTTAGGACCCCCAATTTTCTCGTAGGACCCCAAATTTCTCGTAAATTCCTTGAAAAACGTCAAATTTGTAGCGATTGAATTTGGTAGAGGCCGCCTCTTCGTGGAGGACGTTTATTTTTGTAGGGTCTCCCGACCTTTTTAGGACCTTTTATTTTTGTAGGACCCCCCCAATTTATTTCAGGGCCCCCCCCAAATTTTTTAAGACCCCCAAATTTCCTCTAAACCCCCCCAAAATCCCTCTAGGCCCCCCCAAATTTTCGGAGGCCGCCTCCTTTTTCCGGCCTCCGCCCCTTGTAGAACCTCCAAATTTTTGTAAACCCCCCCAAATTTTTTTCGGGACCCCCCCAAATAATTTCGGGGACCCCCCCAAATTTTTTAAGACCCCCAAATTTCCTCTAAACCCCCCCAAAATCCCTCTAGGCCCCCCCCAAATTTCCGGAGGCCGCCTCCTTTTTCCGGCCTCCGCCCCTTGTAGAACCTCCAAATTTTCGTAAAACCCCCCCAAATTTTTTTTGGGACCCCCCCAATTTTTTGGGGGGACCCCCCCTCACCCCCAAATCCCCCCCCCACCAGGTCCGGACCCCCCCTGCGGGGGGGAGGAGGAGGAGGAGGAGGAAGAGGAGGAGGAGGACGAGGATGAAGACGAGGAAGAGGAGGAGGAGGACGAGGCCCCCCCGCCCCCCCCCGGCGCCGCCGCCCCCCCGGGACCCCCCCGGCACCTCCACGAGTGGCCCAAGGTAACCCCGACCCCCCCCCAAAAAAAAATTGGGAAAAAAAAAATTTGGGGTGAAATCCGCACATTTTGGTCAATTTCCGCTGCCCCCACTTCATTTTTTTCGCAGGGTTTCCCCAATTTTTTTTTTTTTTTCCCTCAACTTTTAGCTTTCTCCCCATTTTTTTGTTCACCCCCAGATTTTAAAATTCTCCCCCAAATTTTTACAATTCCCCCTAATTTTTAAAATCTCCCCCAATATTTAAAAACTTCATAAACTTTTAATATTTAAATTAAATTTTTTAAATTTAAATTTTTAAATTTTTAAATTTATTTTTTAAACTCAGTTTTTTAAATTAAAGTTTTTTACATTTAAATTTAATTTTTAAATGTTTTTTTTTAATTTTTCAATTTAATTTTTCAATTTAAATTTTAAATTGAAATTTTTAAATTTAAATCTTTCAATTTTGAATTAATTTTTTCAATTTTAGTTTTTATTTTTTCAATATAATTTTTCATTTTAAGTTTTTCAGTTTAAATTTTTTCAATTAAATTTTTTCATTTCAATTTTTTTAATTTTTAATAATTTTAAAATTTCAATTTACTTTTTTAATTTTACTTTTTGTATTTTCAATTTAAATTTTTCAATTTAAATTATTCCATTATTTTCAATTTAAGTTTTTAAAAATTTCAATTTAATTTTTTATTTTTTTTTAATTTTAAGATTTGAATTTAATTTTTAATTTTTTTAATTTTTAAAATTTCGATTTAAGTTTTTAAAGTTTGTTTTAAATTTTAAAAATTTCAATTTCAGCTTTTAGATTTTACTTTTTAAATTTCAAATTAAAATTTTTCAATTCAAATTTTTCATTTTTTTCGATTTAAATTTTTTAATTTTAAATTTATTGTTTTCGTTATTAATTTTGCGATTTTTAACATTTCAATTTAGTTTCTTAAATTTTAATTCTTTAAATTTTAATTTTTTAAATTTTATTTTTTTTAATTTTATTTTGTTATTTTTTTAATTTTATTTTTTTTAATTTTATTTTTTTTAATTTTAAGTTTAAAAATTTTAAATGTAGAATTTAAATTTTAAGTTTTCAATTTAACTTTTTTCAATTTAACTTTTTTCAATTTAACTTTTTTCAATTTAACTTTTTCCAATTTTTTTCAATTTAACTTTTTTCAAATTTTTTCAATTTTTTTCAATTTAACTTTTTTCAATTTAACTTTTTTCAATTTAACTTTTTTCAATTTAACTTTTTCCAATTTTTTTCAATTTAACTTTTTTCAATTTAACTTTTTCCAATTTTTTTCAATTTAACTTTTTTCAAATTTTTTCAATTTTTTTCAATTTAACTTTTTTCAATTTAACTTTTTTCAATTTTTTTCAATTTAACTTTTTTCAATTTTTTTTCAATTTAAATTTTTTCAGTTAAAATTTTTAAATCTAAAATTTAATTTTTTTAACCAAATTTCTTCTTTTTAACCCCCAATTTTTTTTTTCAATTTAACTTTTTTCAATTGAACTTTTTTCCATTTTTTTTCACTTAAAATTTTTTTCACTTAAAATTTAAAATTTAAAATTTAAATTTTTAACCTAAATTCCTATTTTTAACCCCAAATTTTTCCCCCCCCCCCCAGGACCGAGCGCTGGTGCGGCGCCTGGAGCTGGTGTGCCAGGCGGTGCTGACGGGCGAGTGGCCCCCCGAGGACCCCCCCAGATCGCCGGGGGGCAGCGAGGGCGGCGGGGGGGGGGGCCCCCAAATCCCCCCCCCCCACCCCCCCCCCTTACACCCGCCTGCGCCCCCCCCCGGAGAAAGAATTCACCGTGCAGATCAAGGACGTGAGTACCCCCCCCCCCCCATCATTTTGGGGCCGTTTCCTTCATTTTCCTCGCTCCGAAAATTCCCAAATTTTGGGGGGGGGCTCGCGAGAGCCCCCCCTTGAATATTTCGGGGTGCCCCCCCCCCTAAAATGTGCCCCCCCCCCAGGAGGAGGGGCTGAAGTTGACCTTCCAAAAACACCGCCTGGTCCCCAACGGGGCCCTGCGCGAGCCCCCCCCCGGACCCCCCCCCCGCCGCGACCCCCCCGGGGCCCCCCCCCGGCCCCAAAAAGAGCAGCAAGAAGCTGGTGGAGGTGAGTTCGGGGGTGCCCCCCCCCCCAAAAAAAAAAAATTGGGGACCCCCCCTTTCATTTTTGGGACCCCCCTCCCCTTTTATTTTGCCCCCCCCTTTAATTTTGGGACCCCCCCTTTAATTTTAGGTCCCCCCCTTTAATTTTGGGACCCCCCCTTTAATTTTTACCCCCCCCCCATTAATTTTAAGCCCCCCCCCATTAATTTTTAGGCCCCCCCCTTTAATTTTAAGCCCCCCCCATTAATTTTGTGCCCCCCCTTTAATTTTTACCCCCCCCCTTTAATTTTTGGGACCCCCCCCTTTAATTTTTGGGACCCCCCCCTTTAATTTTAGCCCCCCCCCTTTAATTTTTAGCCCCCCCCCCATTAATTTTGGGACCCCCCCATTAATTTTTGGGACCCCCCCATTAATTTTTGGGACCCCCCCATTAATTTTGGGACCCCCCCCATTAATTTTACCCCCCCCCTTTAATTTTGGGACCCCCCCCCCCTAATTTTTGCCCCCCCCCCAGCTGGAGCTGCGCTGCCTGGAGGGCCTGGGGGGGCCGAACCCGGGGGGGGGCGACCCCGAAAACCTGGGGGGGGGGGGCCCGGAGCTGCCCCCCCCCCCGCCGCCCCCCCCCGCCCCCCGAATTCGCCGCTGAGCCCCGATTCCTGCCGGTGAGTGCCCCCCCCACCCCAAAACCCCCCCCCAAAAAAATTTTGGGACCCCCCCAAAATTTTTGTGACCCCCCAATTTTTTTAAGACCCCCCCCAAATTTTTTTGACCCCCCCAAATTTTTTAGGAGCCCCCTCAAATTTTTTGGGACCCCCCCAAATTTTTTGGGACCCCCCAGTTTTTTGTGACCCCCCCCAAAATTTTTTTGACCCCCCCCGAATTTTTTTTGACCCCCCCAAATTTTTTGGGACCCCCCCAAAAATATTTGGGGCCCCCCCCCATAATTTTGGGACCCCCCCAAATTTTTTGTGACCCCCCCAAATTTTTTGTGACCCCCCCAAATTTTTTGGGACCCCCCAAATTTTTTGGGGACCCCCCCCAAAAAATTTTTGGGGCCCCCCCCCCCCAATTTTTTTTGCCCCCCCCCAGTTCGTGGACGAGCGCCGGGAGCAGCACAAGTGGAACCGCAAGAAGGTGAGGGGGGGGGGCAAAAATTTTGGGGGGGGGGGCCCAAAAATTTGGGGGGGGGGTCCCAAAAATTTGGGGGGGGGGGTCCCCAAAAGGTCAGGGGGGTCCCAAAATAAGATGGGGGGGCCCCAAAATGGGCTTGGGGGGGCAGGTTCGGAGCCCCCCCCCAAGACTTTGGGGCCCCCCCCGTGAATTTTGGGGCCCCCCCCTTTAATTTTAGGCCCCCCCCAATTAATTTCAGCCCCCCCCAATTAATTTCAGCCCCCCCCAATTAATTTTAAGCCCCCTTTTCCCCCCCCCAATTTATTTTACCCCCCCTTTTGCCCCCCCCAATTAATTTTAGGCCCCCCCCCAATTAATTTTACCCCCCCCCAATTAATTTTAGCCCCCCCCCAATTAATTTTAGGCCCCCCCCCAATTAATTTTACCCCCCCCCAATTAATTTTAGCCCCCCCCCAATTAATTTTAGCCCCCCCCCAATTAATTTCAGCCCCCCCCAATTAATTTTAAGCCCCCTTTTCCCCCCCCCAATTTATTTTAGGACCCCCCCAATTAATTTTAGGCCCCCCCCAATTAATTTCAGCCCCCCCCAATTAATTTTAGCCCCCCCCCCCAATTAATTTAAGCCCCCCCCCAATTAATTTAAGCCCCCCCCAATTAATTTTAGGCCCCCCCCCAATTAATTTTAAGCCCCCCCCCTTTAATTTTAGGCCCCTTTTTGCCCCCCCCCTTTAATTTTAGGCCCCTTTTACCCCCCCCCCAATTAATTTCCCCCCCCCTTTTGCCCCCCCCCATTTAATTTTCTGACCCTTTCCCCCCCCCCCCCAATTAATTTTAGCCCCCCCCCCAATTAATTTTCCCCCCCCAATTAATTAATTTTCTCTCCCCCCCCCCCCCCCTTTTCCACAGACCTTCCTGCCGGCCCCCCCCGCTGCGCCGCCTGGGCCCGGACCCCCCCCCCCCCCAAAAAAAAACGGGGGGGGGGGGGGTGGGGGCGCCCCCCCCCCCGCCGCCCCCCCCCCTCCCCCCCCCCCCCCTTGGACCTCTCCCAAATGGTGGCGTTGATGGGGGGGGGGCCCCCAAAAACCCCAAAAAATCGCGGGGGGGGGGGCCCCCAAACCTCTCGGGGACCCCCCCCAAAAATCGCGGGGGGGGCCCCAAAAAATCGCGGGGGGGCCCCCCGAAAATCGCGGGGGGGGCCCCCGAAAATCGGGGGGGGGGCCCAAAAGCGGGGGGGGGCCCCCCCCAGGTTTGGGCCCCCCCCCCGCTGAGGCCTTCGGGCTCCTGCGGGACCTGCCCCCCCCCCCCCCGATTGATTCCCCCCCCCCCCCTCGATGAAAATAATGAGTTTTGGGCCCCCCCCCCCCGGGACCCTAAAAATGAGCGATTTTGGGGGTTTTTGGCCGCTTTTTATTTTGTTTTATTTTTTTTTGGTGGGGGGGGGGGGCGCGGTATTTATATAAATATGTAAAATTTTGCCCTGCGGGGGGGGGGTGGTGGGATGCGGGGGGGGGGGGTGGCTCTGAGGTGATTTAAAGCGCGGGGGGGGGGGGGATAAAAAAATAAATAAATAAAAATTAAAAAAATAAGGGGGGGGGGGGCGGCGGGTTTTGGGGGGATTTCGGGGGTTTTTGGGGGGGTGCGCGGGGGGGGGGGGGGGAACGGGAGCGCCGTACGCGAGAGGCTGGTGGTTTTTTAATAAAATGAGGTGAAACGCGGCGAGTTTGGGTGCTTTTGTGGGATTTTGGGGGGGTTTCGCGTGATTTTGGGTGGTTTTGTAACGATTTTGGGGGCGTTTTGAGGCGATTTTGGGTCATTTCCTGGCGGGGGGGGGGGGCGGGTTTTATTTTTTTCCCTCAGGGAAAATGGCGGCGGCGCTGCC